>NW_017617304.1:1225000-1255000 GCF_001879475.1 Ipomoea nil
ATTAAGATTATATTCTCGAATTATTAGTTCTCATCTTTTATTGATTACACACTCAATTCGATAGTTTTGGAAGAAAAAATCAATGTTCGAACTAAGATTGTGATTTTGGTTTTTAAAGGTCAATTGTATGTTGCTACATCTAGAGTTAGAAATCTCAAAGGTCTAAAAATTTTGATCCGTGGTGACTTTAAAATTGTAATTTAATTACTATTGTAATTTACTAAGTTCTTAAAAATTTGTAATATTAAATACTATGTACTAAATTTTTAATATAGTTTAAGATTTATAGTAATCACCCACCTTAAATATTATTTTAATTGTAAATATATTTATATTCATAACTTTATCATAGGAATTCACACATAATAATTATTAAATAACAAAAATTTTATATATGAATAAACCTCATATAAGGTATATTTTTATAACATATTTTCCGTGCATCGCACGGGACAAATACTAGTATATATATATATATATATATATATATATATATATATATATATATATATATAAAATTATCCTTGATATATTGCTAGCTAAGCATCACGCAAAGAACTATTATTTGCAATAGTAATTTGAGACTGCAAACAACAACAAGGTGCTACTGTTTGCAACTCCAAATTGTTGTTGCGAATAGTAATTCGCAATACGTAGTAACCTGTTATTAAAAAAAAAGGAAAAATATATATTACGAATATAAACATAAAAATAATAATAATCAAAATATATAAGTATTTATATGAATATTATGAAACATATACTAAAATTTGACGATGAAAAATTTTCTTTGTTCATGTATTTAAGGAGAACTAGAGAAAGTTAGGGATAAAAAATTCATAGAAAAAAAAATAAAAATCAATATAAACAAGCAATAATGAAGTAAAAATAATATTATTTCGAATTTTTAGATGAAGATTCTAAAGTTTATGAGAGAGAGAAAAATTGGTAGAGTTTAAAAATATAGGATAATGGAGAAAAAAAATAATTTTATTGAATTTAGAGAGGTTTATAGAGTTTAAATAGGGAGAAAAAATAAAGTTTAAATAGAGAGAGAAAACATTCAAAGTTGTTAGAAAGAAAATTTGAAATCTTGGGGTTAATGGTTGGATTTCAATTATTTATATTTGAGAAGGAAAAGTCTACAAAAGTCTACAAAAGTCTTAAAATTAAAAAGTCTACTAAAGTTCATAACTTTTTGAATACCACATGACTTTTAAAAACTCTTTAAAAGTCTTAATCGAATACTACCCGACTTTTAAAGAACTAGTTTTTGTACGCGCTTTGCGCGAATGGGATAATGCCCAATAATTAGTTTTAAATAAGTATTTCAAAGTATATCAATGCAATAATATATAAGATATGTTCATGCAAAGGTAAATAAATGTTGAATTTGTTTATTTAAATCGGTAATTTAAAGTATATATAAATGCAAGATATTATATGAGAGATTGATTATAATTGTCACTAAAATAAATGTTTGCAACTTTGTAATAACGTTAGTCTAAATACTTAGTCTTAAAGCGATAGTCTAAATAAATATTACTTTTGATTTAAATTTCTCTAATTCTTCTTAATTCTCTTTTGGGTAGCATTGTTATTGTTTTCATCTTCAGTACATGTCTTTTTTTTTTATTGGTAGTGTGTCATGTGCAATTAGGTTACTGGTAGCAGTATAGAGGGATTCATAATACAATGAGATTATAGTGTATGAAGTTTTAAATTTGTCTTTCTATGTATATGACTGAGATTTTAGTTGTAATATGAACTCTTTAGCGTACAAACACCTATTGATATTTAGTAGTGGTAGTTTTTTCCCTACATGTTTCATGTGTTGTGAGATGTGTGTTGTAGGTTATCATGTGAAAGTATTGAACAAAATATTAATATTTATTATATTTGTATAAAATACTTGGTAAATAAATAAATAAATAAATAAATAAATAAATATATATATATATATATATATATATATATATATATAGAAAAACGCTCATATGTGGTCATGTCATTAGGTGTGGTCGTGTGGTCGTATCTGGGTCGTTGAATCAGTTTAATCTAACGGCAGTGGTAATTCTGAGAATTTTCGCGCGTTTTGGTAGGTGGGGGTGTTATGGTAATTACAGTGGCCATTTATAGCGGGCGGGTTCCAGAATACACCAACAGTGTTGACAACATACACCAATAGTGTAATAAAACACACCACAGTGAAACACACCAATGGTGTATTTCCGTGTTATGGTAATTACAATGACCATTTATAGCGGCCGACTTCCAGAATACACCAACAGTGTTGACAACATGCACCAATAGTGTAATAAAACACACAACAATGTGATTTCCCCTATTTCGGTGTTTTATGACGAGTTTACCCTTACAGTTCGCTGGGTAGGAGAATGTGCGCGAAAATACTGAAAAAATCTTGATTAATATGATTCATTGGATCTATCTAATCTAATGGCCTATAATTGACCATATGACCACACCTAACAACATGACCACATGTGATCACTCCTATATATATATATATATATATATATATATATATATATATATATATATATATATATAAAACATGTTTTGTATTATAACTTTGATATTTAATTACAAGAAAATGAAAAAAAGAAGACTGTTGGTTTTTGGGTTTTCGGGCCCAAGGAGGTTCAACACAACCTTTGGTTGGTGGATTCACCTTTCAAAAAGTGATCGCAAAGATGAGTAATCGGATGACTAGAAAGTGGGTGTGTCTTCTTCTCTGGGCATGGACTCGCCCTTTACAAGTGTGGAGGGGGTCTTTATATAGCAGGCTCCCTTCCATTCGAATTGAAGTACATTAATCATTGCTTTTAAGGCTATTTACACTATCAGACCGTTCGGTCGCTGTTACCGAGTCGCCCAACGGCTCTGTGGTCTCTTAACGGCCCTTTTGACCGAGTCCTCTTGAATGCTGCATTGAGTGTTCCTTCAACGGCTCTTAGACCGACTTGAATGCTTCTCACTGGCCTCTGGGCCGAGGCTCCTTCTTTACTTGGGCCCGGACCAACTCCTGGACTCGGCCCAGGCCCTCGTCGGGCTTCTTCTTTTACTGACCCTTGTCTTCTATCTTGGGCTTTTCCTCTTCCTGGGCTCCTCTCTCGTGGGCCCCTCTTCTTGGGTCGGGGTCCTCACCCCATCAACTAGTCCCTCACTTTCTCATACCCGGGCCACTAATCCGGGTTTGAGAAAGTAGTAACTGTCCATTCCTTCCTCCATCGGATCCCGCCTTTAAAGAGACCTCATAACGTCCAGATCCTCTACTATCATCCCGAATTCAGCGGAGCCGTTGGATTCTCCCTGCTCCGCAAGGATCCTTTAAATAGCCTCTTGTCTTCTACATCTCTCCTCACTTGACCAACCATGGCCCGCTCGCCTTTGAAGGGAAAGCGGATTGACTTTGGGTCTCCTCAACGCCCTCTACCTTCCAAGCGGACTCGACCTGATAGGGAGAGTAAGAAGAAGGCTCCTCGCCCGTCCTCCTAGAGGTTTCCCTCCGGTGCCACTTCCTCTGTTCAACAGCCGCCGACCGCGATTCGCACGGAGAATGTTCCGACTTCCCTCAATCCGCCGCCTTCGAGTACTACCAGGGTGACTGCTCAGGACGGATCTTTCGTGGAAGTGGCCGTCCCTGAGCAGTTGACCTTTCGTATGACCTTCTCCATTCCACTTGATAACCTAGATGGGCCGGCCACTGGCCTGATGAATGATGCCGACTTCGCCCGATACCTGGAAATGTATCCGGATGACGAGGAGCCGGTGGTGCCGCCAATCATGCCAGCTTTCTGGGATACCCTCTGTCCGTCTCCCGCTAGACTGCCCGGGGAGACGTTCTTTAGGAGTGATTCTTCTTCACCCGGCGAGTAATTGGCCCCGGTCGAGTTTGGTTTCCGCGTTGCCGAGTGGGTGCTGCATAGGAGCATTTTTATTTATTGGCAATGTAATAAGCTCCTTATCTTGTGTGTTCCCCTCTTATAATAAGATCACGTTTCCCTCTGGGAGGGTGTTTATTTCTTAATTCTTTTCCTGATACTCATTCTATTCTCCCGGCTGATGGGTCCGAGAGTCGGCCATGTTGTCAGCCCCTTTTCAGTTTGACGCCTGCCAATATTCCCCATATCTTGGGTGAATCTACCTTTTTCAGCTCAATCGTGCGAATATCACTCTTTTCGAGCGGATTTGATGGAACTACCCCCTGACACAGATCCCTGTCCTCCGTCCAATCCGGTTCAGTTATGTCAGTCGCAATCTCTTCCGTGATTCTCGCCTAGGTATTCGCTTCCTTAGGGCTATATAAGGGCCCTTTATGGTTTGCGCAAATCACATTACACCTATTTCCAAAAGTGCGAAGCCATGAGTTACAGGGACGGTGATCGCCGCTGGTCCATCCGCAACTAGGAGCATGCTCGACTGGAGAAGTTGAAACAGAAAAGGCTGGCTAATGGAGGGCGTTTGGTAGGCGACTCGGCCTCAGACCCGATAGTAGTGCCTCCGGATATGCTGGACTTGATGCTAATGGAGCCAGCCGACGTGGAGATGGAACCGGTGGTGGATGACCCAGATCCAGAGGAGGAAGAAGTGTGGGAGGTTCCTCCGCTCTTTGGCGTGGCCATGTCTCCAAGCGCCTTAGAGAGGCCCCTGCAAATGGTCGACGACGGGAAGCCGGCCGTGTATCTGGATGAGGTGCCGGAGCCTGAGCCGAGCCCTCCGCCTTTCCGCCCCCAGTACTTCTTGGAGGGTCCTCCGCCTGCTCGCCCGTCAGAGGAGAAGGAAGCCAAGCCCTGATCTGCTTTTCCCTTGTAACTTGCATTCGGCCGAGTCCTGGGCCTTGTACTTTCTATGTTTATTAAATAAATTGTGCGTTTTCTTGTTTTCGCTTTGCTCTTATGCGTTCTTTAATCGTCTTCCGGTCCTTTCCCAACGGGACCTCTCTTGTTGAGGAGTCGCCGAAACTGGTTATCCGACTCTGAGACTGGAATCTTTTCACGAGCCTTGCTCGTGTTCACTGATGGGCCGGGTTTCACCGGATTTTTCTGGAAACTTCCATCCCGGACCCGGTGGGCCCAGAGGCCGTGGCCTACAATGGGCTTTTGGCTTAGCGGGCCGGGTCACTGCCGCCGGTTCTGGCCTAGGGTAGACGCACCGTTCGCAGGCTAGCCCTAGATCCGAACCGTCTCCCCGTTTTCCCAGGCATTAATTACAGCGTCTTTTCACCTCTTGTCACCCTCTTCTCCTCAATGAGAGGGTGACACGTGGCCATCCTTTGGGATTCCCCCTCTTTTAAATAGCCATCTCCTTCCATCTTCTCCTCACTTTCTTCCAACTCTCCACACCCAGCGCCAAGCTCCTCCGATTCTCTGTGCATTTTCCTCAGCCCACACTCAGGTTGGTAAATGTCTTCCTCCTCCGACTCTTCTTCTTCTCGTCGTCGCTCGACTGAGATCCCCGCGGCGACTTCCCCATCATCTTCTTCTCCTTCTTCTTCTTCTCCTTCTTCTTCTTCTTCTCCTTCTTCTTCTTCTTCTTCTTCTCCTTCTTCTTCTTCTTCTTCTCCTTCTTCTTCTTCTCCTTCTCCTTCTTCTCCTTCTCCTTCTTCTCCTTCTCATTCTTCTCCTTCTTCTCCTTCTTCTCCTTCTCCTTCTTCTTCTTCTCCTTCTCCTTCTTCTCCTTCTCCTTCTTCTCCTTCTCCTTCTTCTCCTTCTTCTTCTTCTCCTTCTTCTTCTTCTCCTTCTTCTTCTTCTTCTTCTCCCCATCGCATGGAAAGCCGGCCCATTTACGACCCACCAGAGGGTTGTGTTGGTATTCACTTGCACTCGGTTGCCTTTGGCTTCTGAGTTCCTCCGTGTCCGTTTCTCTCCCTTCTCTATCGCCACTATAATTTGGTTCCGGGTCAGCTAGTGCCCAATTCTCACCGCCTCCTCACATGCTTCATAAACCTCTGCCATTGGTGGATGTGTGAGCCGGATCTGGACCTGTTTCGGTATCTTTTTACCGTTAATAAGGTCGGCTCACACTCGCCGGGCTTCGTCCAGGTTGCCGCCCGTCCGGGGCGACAGCTTTTTGAGGGGTTGTCCGATTCCATCAAGGACTGGAAGCCCCTCTACTTCTTTGTTCGTCGCGCTCTTTCTTCCTTCACCTTTCCGATCTTGTGGCCGGCTGCTCTATTCAAGCCCTGCTCTCGGCGCGCCATTTTCTCTCAAGATGCGATCCAGGGTGGCGAGTTCTTGAAGGGCTTCGGGCCGTACTCCATTAAGTACTGATCTCGAGTCCGGGCCATGGGAAAACGAGGCTTGTTGCCAGACGGCGCGGCCACTTTAGGTAGTTCTCCACATGCCCTTCTCTTCTTTTTCTTTCCTGGTCCGACTGCTAACACTAACTCCTCCTTTTCAGGTCCTTATGACTCCGACTCCACCAGTTCCGACGAGGCTGCCGCTCCGACTCCAGAAATGGCTGATAGAGCTGAAAAGATGAGGCGCCGGCTGTCCCAACGCGCCTCTGGTGCCGCTGCTGCCTCTTCGTCTCAGTCGTCACCTGCCCCGAGGTCGACTCCTCCACCACCACGCACTGTGGTCGACTTGATGCCATCGCCCGTTGTCTCGCCTTCTCGAGCGCCGCCTCCTCCTCCGTCTGAGAGCCCAAGCTCTAAGCGGCCAGTTGAGCAATCGGACGCGCCGGCTCCAAAGAGGATCCGGTTGAGTATAGAGCCGGACGAGGACGCACAAATCTGGCAAGGCAGCTCCTTCGTCCGTTCCTGGGCCGACCACGTCCTTCTGCCTAAGGATGTGGAGATGACCGGCGCAATGCCGGACGAGTACATCCTCGAGGCCTCGCTTCGCCAATCGTACCGCGTAAGTATTTTCGGCTTATCGCCCCTTTTGTCTTTTTCTTCTTCTTTATCTGACCTCTTTGGTTCTCGCAGAACCTCACCTTCCAGATGGAGATGAGCAGGCGACTGAGGGGTTACAAGATGGGACTCCAGTCTCTTTCCACTCGCCTGCGCCAAACAGAGGAGGCTCGCTTGGAAGAACAGGCTAAGCATGCCAAATCGGTGGAGGTGCACACCTCTGAGCTGCTGAGGGTCACTCGCCAGTGGGAGGAGGAGCGGGACAAGGTTGCGACCATTGCTGCGACTTCTGGAGGATTACAAGAAGTCGGCGGCCATTGAGGCGGACGTGAAGGCAGCGGTGGCGGCTGGGCAGAAGGAGATCGCCCAGGAGTGGCTGGCGACGCCGGAGGGAGACGACTATCTCCTTGACTTGGGTGAGCGCGGCTATCGCTTAGGTTTCCGCGAGGCTCAAATGGAGACTTATGCCGCCTTGCTGGCCCGAGATTCTGCCTTCACTCCCGAGAGCTGGGGCCTCAAGCCAGTGCTGGACCTTCTGCCGGCGACTGCAGATCCCGCATCGACCGTGGATCCGGCATCTCTTCCTGCGGCAGATTCTGCAGATCCAGCAGCTCTCCCTGCGGCGGAGCCTACAGAGCTTGCAGAGCCGCCTCCTCAGGCGGAAGACTCCTCACTCGTCCTTCCTGCTGGACCATCGGCGGAAGCTCGAGCCGAGGAAGTTGATGTTGACACCCCCTCCCCCGTAGTTTAGGGCTTTCCATTTGGTAGCCTTCTTTTGTATGGGCTGGCCCCCCCTTCTCGGGCCCTTTTATTAATGAAGTCTTCTTTGCTCCTTTCGACTGCCTCTATCTCTTTTCTTCTTTTGGGTTCCCTAGGCATAATTTAAGGCCCTAAGCTCTTCCGCTTTGTTAAACTTCCATGATCAAGGATCTGGTTCTCCATCTGTTTGTGCCGAGTTCCTCAGTTGAGGCGACTCTGCAAACTTTTCTTTTTCCTTAGGAACGACTTGAGGTCAGTGCCCCGTTGTTTTTCAATATATTCGCCGAGTCCCTCAGTCGAGGCGACTCCTTAGGCTTTTTCTTTCCTTAGAAACGGTTTAGGGTTAGTGCCCCGTGGTTTCTTTATATACTCGCCGAGTCCCTCAGTCGAGGCGACTCCTTTTGGCTTTTTCTCAGAAACGACTAAGGGTCTGGGCCCTTGTTTCTTGTCTTTTCTCGCCGAGTCCCTCAGTCGAGGCGACTCCTTAGGCTTTTTCTTTTCTTAGAAACGGTTTAGGGTCAGTGCCCCGTGGTTTCTTTATATACTCGCCGAGTCCCTCAGTCGAGGCGACTCCTTTTGGCTTTTTCTCGGAAACGACTAAGGGTCTGGGCCCTTGTTTCCTGTCTTTTCTCGCCGAGTCCCTCAGTCGAGGCGACTCCTTAGGCTTTTTCTTTTCTTAGAAACGGTTTAGGGTCAGTGCCCCGTGGTTTCTTTATATACTCGCCGAGTCCCTCAGTTGAGGCGACTCCTTTTGGCTTTTTCTCGGAAACGACTAAGGGTCTGGGCCCTTGTTTCCTGTCTTTTCTCTTGCCGAGTGGGGGGCAATGATCGAGGATAAAAGGTGTCCTTTTATTAGATTCGGAAACTCGAGTACATGTCTAACCTTTTACTGGTATAATTTCTTCAAATGGACGACGTTCCAGAGTCGGTCTATGGGTTTTCCTTCTAGGGTCTCGAGCTTGTAGGTACCGGCCTGCACCACTGAAGCAATGCGATAAGGTCCTTCCCACTTAATTGCAAATTTGCCCCCTTCTGTGGGCTGGCTTGCCTGTCGGTCTCGCAACTCGAGGTCGCCAACCTGGAAGGCTCGTGGGCGAATCCTCCGGTCGTGATACCTCTTTACGGCTTGTTGGTACTCAACCATCCGGGCGCACGCCACCTCCCTTCTTTCTTCCAGGAAGTTCTTTTCAATTCCGATGCTTTCTTCGTTCTCTTCGTCGGAATAGCTGCGGACTCGGTAGGTGGGCTCAACGACCTCTACTGGGACCTTGGCTTCAAAGCCGTATGCTAAGGAAAAGGGGCTCTCTCCAGTCGCCCGTCTTTGTGTAGTTCGGTAGGCCCAGAGGACCCGGTCGAGCTCATCCGCCCAAGTTCCCCCGATGTCCTCCAACTTTTTCTGAATTCCGTCCACTATGGTCCGGTTCACATTCTCGACTTGTCCGTTGGCCTGGGGGTATGCGACGGATACCTTGGTGTGTCGTATACTATGCCAGCGACAGAAGTCGGTGAAAGCTTGGCAGTCAAACTGCTTGCCGTTATCGCTAACTACGTGCTCGGGCAGGCCGAAACGGCAAATCACCTTCTTCCACAGAAAGTAATCGATGGCCACTACACAAAATTTCAAGCTTCCCGGGGCGACTGGTAGTGGTCCTAACAAGTCGATTCCCCATTTAGCAAAAGAGATGGCCGTGGTGACCGGCGTGTAGAAGGTGGCCGGCCGACTGTCCTTCCGGGCGAAAGCTTGGCAAATGTTACACCTGGCTATCCATTCTATGCAATCTCTCATCATGGTCGGCCAATAATACCCCTGGACGACTAGCTTTCGGGCGAGCATGTGAGCCCCCTGATGGGCGGCGCAGATTCCTCGGTGCGCCTCATCCATTATCCTCTCGGCTTCGGGCCGGAGTAGGCATTTCAAGAGAGGCCCCCCGAACGACTGCTTGTACATCTGTCCATCAATGATCTGGAATGAAGGGGTTTTTCGTCGAATCCTTGCAGCGACTCCTGGATCCTCTGGTAATTCTCCTGTTTCCTTAAACCGCCGGATGTCTTCTATCCAGAACATCTCGGGGTTTTGCTCTCGATCCCATTCCTCGACATTTACCTGTTGGACCTCCCATGGTATTTCCTCTATACTCGGACGTCTTAACTCCTCCTTTTGGAAAATCTTGGCGAGGTGATCCGGTATTCCTTCTAAGGCGATTTTCGATAATATGTCGGCCTTGGTGTTGTCCACCCGGGAGATATGCTCTATTTCATACGTTCCGAACTCTTTCAGCATTTCTATCGCCTTCTCCTTATACTGGGTCATCCAGACGTTCTTAGCCTCGCAGGTGCCGGAAATCTGTCCCACTACTAACCGGGAATCAGTTTTGATCCGCAATCGTTCTGATCCCAAGGCCTTGGCGAGTCGAAGGCCGCCCAACATAGCCTCATACTCGGCTTCGTTATTAGACGTCGGGAACAAATAGCTTAGGACGTAGTAGAGTCGGAACCCCTCTGGAGTGACCAGCATGATTCCGCCTCCACAGTGTTGTCGACTCGCCGCTCCGTCCGCGTGCATTTCCCACCATACGCCTGAACGGTCTTCCATGGTGTGCTCTTTCTCTTCTTCCCCTGCCGTGCATTCGACCAGGAAATCGGCCAAGGCTTGCCCTTTTATGGATGGTCGCGGCTGATACTCGATCCCGTACTGGGTTAACTCCACGGCCCATTTTACCAATGGTCCTGACGACGCTGGGTTTCGCAGTATGCTCCTCAGCGGCTGGTCGGTCGGTACCCGGACAGTATGGGCTTGGAAATAGGGCGCTAACTTGCGTACGGTAATTACTAGTGCATAGACAAGCTTCTCCAAGGCTGTGTACCGTGTCTCGGCGGCCTTTAAGGACCGGCTTACGTAGTAGACCGGGTGCTGGGCACGCTCCTCTTCCCGAACCAGTACCGAACTCACCGCCTTGGGGGAGGCGGCCAAGTACAAAAACAAAGGCTCACCTTCCCGTGGGGTGGACAACACCGGAGGTGTAGAAAGGTACTGCTTTAGTTCCTCGAACGATTGCTGGCACTCGGTCGTCCAGGCGAAACCTTCTTTCTTCTTCATCGCCTCGTAGAAAGGTATAGTTTTATCTGCCGCCTTACTTAAGAAGCGACTGAGGGCAGCCAACCGACCAGTCAATCGTTGCAAATCTTTGACGGTGCTGGGAGGCTGCATATCGATGATGGCCTGGACCTTTTCCGAGTTGGGCTCGATGCCTCGTTTGGTCACCATGTATCCCAAGAATTTTCCGCCTTGCACCGCGAAGGCACATTTCTTTGGGTTCAGCCGGAGATTATACCTTAGCATCACTTGGAAGCAGTCGGCCAGGTCCTCCGCGTGTTTGGCCTATTCTTTGCTTTTGACTAACATGTCGTCCACGTAGGCCGCCATGGATTTGCCCAGTAAGTCTTGGAATAGCCGAGCTACCATCCGAGTGTAGGTGGCCCCAGCATTCTTGAGTTCGGAGGGCATAACTCGGTAACAGTACACCCCGTCTGGTGTAAGGAACGCGGTTTTTTCTTCGTCGGCCGGGTGCATGAAAATCTGATGATATCTCCTAAAGGCGTCCATAAAGCTCAGCAGGGCCAACCCTGCTATCTCGTCGACCAGCTGGTCAATCCGTGGCAAGGGGAACGGATCCTTTGGGCAGGCTTTGTTAAGATCAGTATAATCCACGCACATCCGCCACGCTGGGGGTTTCGGTACGAGGACCACGTTCGCCAACCACTCTGGGTATTTAACCTCTCGGATGTGGCCTGCGGCTAGCAGCGTGCCCACCTCTTTCTTTACGAATTCCCTTCGGTCATTGGCGAGATACCGCTTTTTCTGTACAACCGGCCGATGGTCCGGATCCACGGCGAGTCGGTGGGCGATGATGGACCTGTCGACACCAGGCATATCCTCTGGCCCCCAGGCAAAGACCGGCCGATGTTTTGGGAGTACTTGGATAATTTCCCCCCGAGTCTCCTCGGAGAGACCGACACCAATTCTGACCCGACCGTTCAGCGTCGATTTCGATTTCTTCCAATTCCACGGCCGGTTCCGGGCGGGGTATCATTGCTTTCTTTGGGGGCTTTTCCGTGATTTCGTGGACTTGCATTCCACGTTTGCCCATCCCCCTACAGGCTTGCAGGTAGCAATCGCGAGCGACTCTTCTATCGCAACGCACCGTTCCTATCCCGTTCGGCGTGCGGAATTTCAAGCAAAGATGCTCGATGGAGATCAGTGCTCCCAAATCCTCCAGGCCTGGTCGGCCGAGTATAGCATTGTGTGAGCAAACCAAGTTTACGACGATGAACTTCATGCTGAGCTGCTGCACGTCGGGATAGCTGCCGACTTCCACTGGCAGGGTGATGGACCCCTCTACCTCCACCGAGTCCCCCGTGAAACCGGCGAGCGGTGTTTTGACCGGATTCAGCTGTTTTCGAGTCAATCCCATCTTCGTGAAAGTCTCGAGGTATAGTACGTTGACACTACTTCCAGTGTCGACCAAGATTCGCCGAACGACCACTCCGTTTACGTCCATCACTATGACCAGCGCATCTCGATGCGGTGTCGCTCCAGTGGGCAAATCTTTGTCAGTAAATGTGATCGGTTCTCGGCACACTTTCTTCGATCTTTCTTCTCGCCCATATACTGTTCCGACGTATAGTTGTCGAGCGCAGGCCTTTCTGGTATTTGCCGAGTCGCTGCCCTCTGGTCCGCCGACTATCATGTTAATAACCGGCTTTTGGCGCCATTGGGCCTCATCCTCCTCAGTGGCCGACCGCTTGCCACGGCTATTCTCGGCGGCGCCCGCGGGATCATCGTCCCCTCGTGCTACGGACCTTCGCCTCCACTGATTAGGAGGCGGGGTCCCTTGCTGGATAATTCCTTCCATGACCTTTTTTAAATAGAAGCACTCTTCCGTACTATGGGTGTAAGACGTATGATAGCGGCAGTACTTAGAGTTCTTACCTGTCTCTTCACCTGCCATACGCTCGTCGATCGGCGGGGGCGGAGGCGGAGCGACCGCTTGAACCTCGTGCACCGGATGCTGAGGAACCGCTCTGTAGGGATGGACCATAGGTTTGTCATAGGGACGTCTAGCCTCGGGTCGCCGAGCCCCTTCCGGGCGCTTTTCCTTGGTTTCCGCGCGGGTCCTCTTTCCGCCGGTGGATCCTCCGATTTCGCGTTGTCGCTTATGCTTTATGGCCTGCTCCGTGTTGGCCCTTTTATTGGCCATGTGTATGGCTTCCGCGTAAGTAGTCGGGCGGTTATCCCGCAGATCCCGATACAACTGCCCGGATCGTAAAGATTCGATGAAAAAAGTGAGTGCGGTCTGATCTTCGACCCCCTCTATAGACTGAATCTCCTTTTTCCATCGAACCAAGTAGGCTTTCAGGGACTCGCCTTCCTCTTGATGGACATCTCCCAGGTGAGTCAGATCCTTCTGTGGCTTGATGTTGGCCGCAAAATGGCTCTTGAAGCGGTCGGCTAACTCCTCGAAACTGTGAATCGACTTAGGAGGCAGTGCCACTAACCACCTTTGTGCCGAGCCTTTCAACGTGGGCAAGAAGGCGAGACACATCACTGGGTCTCACACTCCCAAGACCTGCATTTTGGCCTGATAGCTAAGCAGATGCTCGCGCGGGTCTCCGGATCCGTCGAAGGTGGCTTGTTCCAGATATTTGAAGTCGCCGGGTATTTTGTAGGACATGATCTCGGAAGAAAATGGCAAAGCGGTGAGCAACGCCTGCCCGGGGGATTTGGTCTTTCCCCCCATTTGTTCTTTCAGATCTCGTACCTCTCGGGCCAATTGGGCCACGTCGCCTTCATTGCGAGTGTGGTTTCCTGTGGATTCCGTACTTTCGCCGACCTCAGATTGGGCCGGTCGGTCATCGTTGCGTGTTACGCGCTCGGTCCGTCGTGTCCGAGTCTTAGTTCTCCTGGTGTGAGCTCTTTCTCGACCGGTTTCCCGGTCTCGTGGCCCTGCTGGCGCGCGGCTGGGCTCTCTTTCTCCTAGTCATTATCGTGCAGGCTGCCGCCCAGCCTTGAATGGACTGATCGTACTGGCTGGCTCTCTGCCCGTCGATTTTCCTATCCGTCTTCCGGCCTCTGGGACGGTTGTTGATGGTGAGGCATCGGCCGAGAAACCGACTGTTCCCTCACTCCTCGACTCGCGTCGGCGAAGGCTCGTCCGATCCCGTGGAGTTGTTCCGGGGTGAGGGGTATCATAGGCGGCTGCCGGTTCACCGGTGCTGTTTCGTTTCCTTGACTTTGAGCATGTCGTTGGTTCAGCTGATCTCTTAGATCTGCCTCTATCCCGTTGTTTCGGTTGTTTGCTTGATCTCGTCCTTCCGACATGTTTATGACGCTTTTTCATTCGACTTCGGGACTCGCCCTGCTCAGAGAGTCACGTAGCTCTTTGTGTCGATCCCCACGGACGGCGCCAGTGTTGGTTTTTGGGTTTTCGGGCCCAAGGAGGTCCAACACAACCTTTGGTTGGTGGATTCACCTTTCAAAAAGTGATCGCAAAGATGAGTAATCGGATGACTAGAAAGTGGGTGTGTCTTCTTCTCTGGGCATGGACTCGCCCTTTACAAGTGTGGAGGGGGCCTTTATATAGCAGGCTCCCTTCCATTCGAATTGAAGTACATTAATCATTGCTTTTAAGGCTATTTACACTATCAGACCGTTCGGTCGCTGTTACCGAGTCGCCCAACGGCTCTGTGGTCTCTTAACGGCCATTTTGACCGAGTCCTCTTGAATGCTGCATTGAGTGTTCCTTCAACGGCTCTTAGACCGACTTGAATGCTTCTCACTGGCCTCTGGGCCGAGGCTCCTTCTTTACTTGGGCTCGGACCAACTCCTGGACTCGGCCCAGGCCCTCGTCGGGCTTCTTCTTTTACTGACCCTTGTCTTCTATCTTGGGCTTTTCCTCTTCCTGGGCTCCTCTCTCGTGGGCCCCTCTTCTTGGGTCGGGGTCCTCACCCCATCAAAAACAATGAACAATGTAGTGAATATAATAAATTAATAAATTTGAAGGTAAGGAATCTTTAAATTGTAGAAAATAAAGATAATATAACTAATAAAATTATATTTCTTTTAATTTTTTTATAATGAATAATTTTTTTAAATAAAGCATTATAGACATCTAATTCTAAATTAATTAAATGCATATGTATTATTTTTTATTGTAGCTACTAATTTATTTAATTAATAAGAGTAATAAAGTGTGGTACATACTTTTCTTCAACAATAATGAAATCAATGATTCTTTTTAATTTTCATTCCTTGTTGAGACAAATTGTTTTGAGAGTTTGTCCATGACAATTGCTGTGAACAGAGGATGATAATAAATAATTCAAAATATATGGTTACAATAGATATTAATATAATGATATAGTAAAAATTAACTTACAAATTTCTTTAGAAGGTTTCATGCATTGATAAAATTTTGATGTGTAAACTTGCTCAATTGGAGCTAGTAGGATGTTAACATTGTCAATTATTTGAAAAATGATCTTACCGTTTTAGTGTCCGTGTGTAATTGTATTTATGATCAACAACTTTGTAGTTAGGTCGCGTAGGTATGACAATGATGTAAGAACAATTTTGTCTGATAAAAAAATAATAGTATAATATTTGTAAAAAGTAATGTACAATTGTACCATTATAAAAAAAAATACAAAAAATATTAATACCATAATGGCCTAAATCATTCCAATAATGCAAAAGCATAATTAAAATATTAAGTTTTGTTCTAAATAATCAGAAGAAGATTAGTTAAACCAAAAAAAAAAAAAAAAAAAAAAAAAACTTAACCTAAATTTTTTTTAAATAAAAAATTCAAGAAAATCAAATGATTTTAAAGTAATTCCTGATTTATAATTTCTGATGCTCAACTTTGAATGCTATGTATTTAGTCGAGCTAATTATTTGACCAAGTTTATGTTAAATATTATATTATATATATATTTTTAATACATTTTAACATATTCATAATATATGTTTATTTAACAATTATGCCAACTATACTTGGGATGAGGTTCGAACCTAAGACCTTATATAAATAAAGAGTATGTTAAGAATAGTAAATAGTAAATGGAATATTCCGTTACTAAAGTTTAAGTTTAAACTAACGGAATTTAGTGTTATTTAAGGGAAGAAAATAATATAATAGAGGGTAAATAAGGAAAATCATTAAAAGATACTAAAATCAAAATAATATGAACCATTCATTTTAAGAAACAATTAGTACCGACATTTTTTTTGTTTCAGTTAAGGGCCTAACATTATTCACTCTTATTAGATTTGTAGATGTAGATGTAGATTACCTTGTTTTGTATTCACAAGCTTTTTTCAAATATTGCAATTCCACAATATTAATAGATCATGATTTGATGATCATTTATTTATATTCATAAATTTCCTTCTACAGTTATTATGTGTTTAACTTTGAAACAAAATTTATATTTTAAAAGTTCACAATTTCAATTTTAAAAGTACACAATTTATACGTCGTTAGGACTATAAGGTGGACCTTAGTCCATTGTATAGAAACTCCATAATGCTTCTGTAGTTTTGATTTCTAATATATATATATATATATATATATATATATATATATATATATATACTAATAAGAGCCCAAAAGAGTTAGGCCTATAATTGGTAAAAAAAAAATGGCTGTCAAATTTTTTAATCAAATGAATGGCTCAGATTGATCAGATTTTAATTTTTCCTTAAAATTTCCTAATTTATCCTTAATGAATATGATTATCCGTTAACTTTTCCATTAAATATCTAGTAAAATTTCCGTTAATTTCTGTTAGTTCACCGTTAACTTACTCATTGATTTCAATAAGAAAGGTCTTAGGTTCGAACCCCATCCCGATCAAAGTTGACATAATTAGTACTCTATTTTACTCTTATTGAATTTAGTACTCTATTTTACTCTTATTAAATTAAATAATAATTTAGTAGCTACAACAAAAAATAATACATAGCATTTTTTTTAATTTAGAATTATGTGTCTACAATGTCTTTATTCAAAAAAAATTTATTCATTATCAATAAATTAAATAAGAGAAATAATTTTATTAGTTATATTGTCTTTTATTTTTTTCCAATAAAAAAATTCTTTACATTCAAATTCATCAATTGATTATATTCGCTACATTGTCCATACAATGTCTTTATTAAAAAAAAATATTCATTATCAACAAATTAATTAAGAGAAATGATTTTATTAGTTATATTGTCTTTATTTTTCTCCAATGTAAAAATTCTTTACATTCAAATTCATCAATTGATTATATTCTCTACATTGTCTATTATCTTTTTTGTGCACTATTTTTTTTAATTAAATATCAAAGTTATAATACAAAATAATGTTATATATTTATTTACCAAGTATTTTATTAATACCATGAAAAAATTTTTAAAATATAATTAATAAACCCAATCATATTAACTACTTAAGGGATTTGTTGACAAACAGAGTATTCAAATCACACAACAAATTGAAGTGAGAACTAACTCGCAATGTCCTTGTTTGACAATCAGCAGTTAGCGGTTAGCGTTAGCGGATTTGACCAGCGAATTATATCAACAGTTGGTAAAAAGATATTTAAAAAAATTAACTGTTTAGATTAACATGTAAAATGACATCATAATAATAATAATAATAATAATAATAATAATAATAATAATAATAATAATAATTGTTTTAAAAGAATTTAAAAATATATATAAATAAGCCAATCATATTAACTACTTGGGGGCTTTATTGACAAAAAGAGTATTCAAATCGCACAATAAATTGAAGTGGGAAACTATTTCACAATGTCCTTGTTTGGCAATTAGCCGTTAGCACTTCAATATTAGTATATATTTAATATTTTAAGCCCTAATTTTTATTTGATCTCCCTTATGTCCCGTATTTGGTTTCAACCATATCTATACAATTATTTTATTGACAGTTATAATCAAACTTAACTATATTATCTTGCATTTGTAAACTTAAAATTACCTATTTAAATACGTAAATTCAACATTCAATTATCTATGCATGAACAATTCCAATATAATCTTATCTTGATATACTTTAAAGTAATTATTAAAAAAAAAACATTGGGCATTATCTCAATCGCGCAATGCACGTAAAAAACTAGTATTTTAATAAAAAAACAAAAAAGTATAAGATACGTAAACATGCAAAAGTCTAGCAAATTGAAAAGGGCAGGCAGCAGGCAGGGGTTGAGGCAATTACAGAAGTCTTTTGCTTTCTTGTTTTCTCTGAAAATTGAATCCACAAAATTAATTAGATAAGTCATATTCAATTCGCTCAACTGATAGTTTGAAGAAATTAAAGGTGAATGGCCTGCAATCTGCAATACGTTTGAACAATCCCCTTAATGGGATGCGCTTATGACTTCTGAATGCCAATTGCCAACCACTCCACAGTCCACACACCGTACCAATCAATACTATCTTCTTAACTTCCCACTCCGACGTTGCTTCTACACTAGCGGTACGGTAAAATGACTTGTGAAATATAATAATGTTAGAGCATCACCATTAAAGCATATTTGGGAAGAATAGTACAATACCTGATGACTTAAAAGAAAGAGTGTAAGAGAGAGAAATTTGAGATCTTCATGCAAGAGTGGAGAGAATAGCAGAAAGTGGGACCTATGTCTTCATTTGCTCCACTCCCGCACGCTGTGCGTGAGGGCCAAAAAAAGGCGCCCAGCGGGCGCACGCACTGCACGCGCCCGCTAGGCGCACCTAACAGTCATTAAAATATTATTATTTTTATTTTAAAATTCAATTTTCCTTTTTTTTTTCTTTTTCTCTCTCACCTCTCATTTGCTCTTTCCTAATCACTCTTACTCCGTATTGATTTGTCAACTTTAATTTTTTGCTAGCTAGCTGTAAAGAGTTGAGCTTAGCTTCCACGTCACTAGTTGGTTGACCAATCCCTATGCCATTGCATTGATATGATGGGCAAATTATATCGTGCACCACGGTGCATAATCGATTATGCACCGTGCATCAAAACGATGTCGTTTTATTTAATGAAAAGAAACGGGATCTTCGCAAAAAATAACTCTGTTCTTCATCTTCATTTTGTATACATTGTAGTTTCAGTTCAACACAACTACAGTTTCATTTCGATATAACTACAGTTTTATTCAATATTTATACACTCAAATATTGAAAATGTTATTTAACTTTATTTTATATACACTATAGTTTCACTAAAACACAACTACATGATCATTTCAATATAATTACAGCTTCATTGTGTACAATATACACTCAAATATGTGAAATCTTATCCAGTTTCATGTTATATATACTGTAGTTTCATTTCACCACAACTACAGTATCATTTTGATATAACTGCAGTTTCATTTGATAATATAAAAATAATACGTGAGACAGTGTCGCTTTAGACGCATTGTAGTGACACTCCGTTATAACTGCAGAAATAGCACCGTTTTGACGCACGGTGCATAATCGATTATGCACTGCGGTCCACGATATAACAACTGGATATGATGCCTATTGGTTTTACGGCTTCACCAGACCCGACTGCCTGCAAAGCAATCATTATTCTATGGATCATGGTCCACACATTTGTGTGATTGTGTGAATCATAAATAAAAAATATATTTTTAAAATATATTAAAAGTACATTATTTGTATACATAAAGTACATTATATGAAAGTACATAATTTTTTTATATATATTATCAAATAATGTACATTCTAACATAAATAATGTACTTTTAGTAAATTAAAAATGTATACTGTATTCATGGTCCACACAGTTATGTGGACCATTGTCGACACAATAGTTTACCCCTGCAAAGGGGTTAGTGAAAGAGTTTCGACACGGTGCCCCAGTGAGGATACTGTAATACCCCACTTTTATTAAACCTTATTAACGAATACTTAACTTAAAAAGGAGTACTAACAAGCATAATAAATCTACTAATCATCATTAAGAGGTGTCACCGCCACAATCACCATACACGGTGATTACACTGGCAAAGAAAGGATCTAAACATCGACAAACTTATTACTTAAAACAAACTTGGGGAATGAAACCCCGGTGTCCAGCACCATCAAAACAACTAGATAAGTCTACAACCAAGTCTCAAAATAAACATAACTGAATAAGAGATTAGACTACAACTAGCACACTAAGCTAATCTAGTCTAACTCGGTCGCTCTCAAGAACTGGGTCCACCTGAAAGGGGTTAACAAACAAACAAGTAGAAAGCAACCCGTTAGCACGAAGCTAAGTATAACGCCACTCAACCCTGTGAAATACTATAGCATATACTTTTTGGAAAACATTTGTTTCACACATTTAGATCAAGTATTCTCAATCACTTAAGCAGCATTCAAACATGCTCAACAGGATTTCTATATGCTTACAACCTAATTATCAAATAGGCATATTTTCTCAATCATTTAACTTAACAACAATCTCATACTTTCCCATACATATCTTATCAAGGTGATATACTCAAATCATGCTCAAACTGATGGTTAATAATGCACTTAAGCTTTAAGAAGCAATATCATGCCAACATATATCTCAACAACAATCTCATATCATCATATATCTCAATAAGCAATATCATGCTATCGTGTAACTCAATAAGCAATCGCATGCTATCATATAATCTCAATAAGCAATCTCATGCTATCATATAACTCAATAAGCAATCTCATGATATCATTTATCTTAATAAGCAATCTCATGCTACCATATAACTCAATAAGCAATCTCATGCTATCATATAACTCACTAAGCAATCTCATGATATCATATAATCTCAATAAGCAATATCATGCTATCATATAACTCAATAGACAATCTCATGCTATCATATAACTCAATAGGCAATCTCATGCTATCATATAATCTCAATAAGCAATCTCATGCTATCATATAACTCACTAAGCAATTGCATGCTATCAAGAACTCAATGAAAGACAATATAATGTCATGCTTTTTATCTTACTTTCATGCAACATGTGCAAATCATTTAATCATGCAAAAGATGAACATGATGTTATAGTATAAGTATAGATAGATATACATATACACTCTTTCTTTGGTAACAAGGAACACTTGTTCAACGGAGGTTTCTTAGAGTCACAATGACTCGCTTTTCTCTTCTTTCTCTAGAGTCACATTGACTCGCTTTCTTTCTTTCTTTAGAGTCACATTGACTCGCTTTCTTTCTTTCTTTAGAGTCACATTGACTAGCTTTCTCTCTTTACTTTTACTCGTGGGCGAGGTAGGAACTTCACCATAATGTGAATAGACCTATCTGGGCTCGGCATCTAGCCGACCTAATACTCATTTCGCCCACAGAACCACTCTCTTGGTTCTTTTCTCAAACTCTGTGGAATCAGGTATCGTACTTGTCAATGTGCACACCCCCTAACCGGGATTCCATGCCCGGCGGGTAGTATCCTACCTAGTAACTCAGGAATATCGACCTCGTTACTTCATATCGGATCACAATGTCCGTTTCTTTCTTTACTTTCTCTTTTCTTCTGAAAGGGCATAGTCCTAACGGGCCTCCAAAACCTCGGATTAGTCACACTAGATACATATAGATATAACTCATGCATTTCATCTCATGCCACAACTTTACTTATGCAAACTTATGCACATAGCTTCTCAACATCTTCTCTTTTCTCACAAATGGGAAATCAAATATCATGCAACTAGATAATGATTTTCCAAAATAGATATAGGTTTTTGAAAGAATACTTAGGCTTACTTGGAGCCACTAATGCACTTTAGTTTATGATATGCTAAACATGCTCTTTAATATAAGAAATATCTCAAATTCTCATTGATTAAAATTCAAGCAAATATTATGCTACTTCATGCTCATCACTTTAATACTTAGCAAAACTTCTTAGCAAACACTTAGCAAGTATTGATCATGCTCTTTGAACACAAAATAGACTACATGCCTTAATACTTCACTTTACTAGACTATTAGATTCATGCTCTGTAAAACCAAACATCCCATATTCTTGGCAAAATTCTCAATAACTCACAATGGATACTTAGACATGCTAATCAAGCAAAATTTGACAAATAATGATCATTCTTCTTAATCCAACAATCAAATAATTGTCATGCTTCTCATACAATTAGCTAAGAGTATATACTTCACATTTTCATTCATTGTAAATATACACATATTACTTCTAGGCATGAATCATCACACTTTCTACTGTAAATTTCTCATTTCTACTCCAAATTCAATGAAATCAAATTCTACTCGTGCGTCGTAACGATCCCGAGTGTCCGAGCCTCAAGGGCCCGCGAGTCTCGGTCCGAAACGACACGTAGCTGAGCCACAAGGGTCCGGCCACTACTCTGTTATTGCTTAGCGGAGCTTGCACGGCGGGGCTTGAGAGGCCCCGCCACTTGGCCTCTGCCAAGCAGCGACCTAGGGCCACGGCTCTTGCTATGAGCCGTGCCCTAGGGTCGTGCCTCCACGGGTCTGGCCAACGGTCCATGCCTAGGACCGTTGGCTAGCTCCGTGACTCCATCTGGTACACACTATCTGTGCACCAGTGAGGTTCTTCTTCAACTACAATGCAATTTCAAGCAATCTAACACTCCCAAATCCTCAACAACACATCATATATCAAAAATAGATCACTTAATAGCTCAAACGCATCAATGATCTAGCATTTCTACACATTCCAACATTTATTTTGACTTCACAAAGTCTATAAAGAGAGGTGGGAGTCCATGAGTTATACCTCTGTTGTTTCCTCTTCTTGTTGAGATTCCTCATTCTTCCCAAGTCAGCTACAACCCCCTTCACTGCCTATATTCCTCAAACAAACCATACAACAAGCCTTAAGAGCTAAGTTCTCAGAGATGGAAGCTAGAAATCAAAGAAGTTAGGAGAAGAATGGATGGATGGTTGAGATGCTTAAACTTACTGTAATTTCTTTGGTTTTTCTTGCAGAGCTTTGAGGTGGAGAAGACAGTGATGTGAATCAAGAGGCAATGGCTGAAAACATTTCATTTTATAGGGCTCTAAACCCTAAGAGAATCAACAATGATTGGTAGAGGGCAAAGTGGTCATTTGGCTTGGCTTCTAAAAATATTAGGCAAAGAGAGGTGGAGTCTAGTGGTTCACCAAGCTTCATGGACTAAGGTCTAGAATCATAGTTTAAAATAATTTTGGGGTCAAAATGCATTTTTCTAAAAATACTTTCTAGACAACCACTTAGTTTAGGTTCCTCAAATTTCTCCCGGTTTCACTCAGATTGACTTTTGGATCAAAAACTTGGTATGCGATGTACCCGAAAATTTAGGATTTTAGATTTAAAATAAGTCCCGGTGTTGAATTTATTTAAAAGTGGCTCAAAATTATTTATTCAAACACCGATTTTATCACAAAATTTTTTTATAGAGTGAAAAATGGCTAATTTGGATTTTCTTAAAATCGAATTTATAAAATTAAATTTTGGATTGTCACATTCTACCCTCCTTAAAAGGAGTTTCGTCCCCGAAACTTAGAATGAACGAACGGGATTACTTAGAATGAAAACTTTCAGAAATGAGATAAGAGTTTCAAGATTTGGCTTAAGAATTTTTTCTTGGAATACTTGAAAATTTAGGAATTCTCTGAGTTCACACTAACACTTCTAAACTTAAAGGATTTACTCAAACTAACAACTTAAATAACAACAAACAACTGAACTTATAAGCTTAACGGTTTACCTTGACCGAAGCCTCCTAAAGCACCACCTGGTGGCATGTAGTTGGGATCCCATCCATAAGGGGTCCATCTTTGCCCATTCTCTCTTCGAGGACTGTAGCTCTTTGGTCGAAGTTGGCAAAATCATAGTTCACTTGAGCACTGAAATTGTCAAATCTCTGATTGACCATTGCGTAGAGCTCCTCATAGGAATGTCTCCCCGACCCTCCTACGTAAACTTCTTGTGGCCTACTCTGAGGCACTGCAACATTTGTCCCTTCGTTTCCTGTGCCCATCTCTTGATCGGTCCCCATGGCATTCCTTTCACCACTTGCTTCGGCTATACTTCCAGCCTCAATACCAACACTTGCCCACTTCTTTTGTGGTATGTTCAGACTAACCACGAGTGCTATCTTATCATCCATAGGCTTCTTAGCAATGTCTGCCAATGTCAGATACTTGTTATCTGTGGTTTGATACATATCATAGTATCTCAAATTTGTTGCAGTAAGGGCCGTCCTTGTGGTTCTCTATATCCTTTCCCCTCTTTCAGGCAGATTCATCTTAATGAAGATCCAACTCAAAATCATACCGTAAGGCAAATGCTTCTTGTTCCTTGTCTTGAAATAAGACATGTGCTTAAGCATCAAAACTGGCAAATTTATATCAATCCCAAACCTGAGAAAGAAATTTATGGTACAGGTCCAACTACCGATCTCATTAAAATTGTTCCTACACGGGAACAGACATTCTTCTATCAATAAAACCAACAACTTCTTCTCGCCATTCAAGGCGGATTTCTCGGGTCTATACTCTTTGGGATACTCCTCCGTACTTCCTGTCATGTACCTCAAATATTCAAGATATGACACTCTCTCATGGGAAATCCATTCATCCCTATCATACATGTCTACTCCCCTCAACGACAAATCAAACCAATTGGACAATTTCTGTGTTGTCAACTCTACTTTAGTACCTCTCACATTAGAGGTAATCATAGTAATTCCCTTCTTGTGTTTGGTGATCAAATTCTCATAGAACTCAATAATTAAATCGGGATAAATTTCTTCTTGAATCCTTAAAAATTTTCTTAGAAATCCTTGAGTTTCTAACAAATGATTAGTTGCCTCAGAAAAGTGTTCAGGGAAATAGGTTTTACCTCCAATAACTAAGTAATTAGGACTTTCGTGGCTAGTTTCCTCTACTTGTTACTTTCCCTTTGCCATTTGCAATCCAAAGCTTCTTGACTTGAACTTGGTTGGATTGGAGTAGATGACCCAAGTAGTATTTTTCTTGTGCTTGGAATAGATTGTAGAATGTAACCTTGAATCTTCTAGGAGCAAAGATGGAGTTTTGAAGGAGTTGGGTTTTTGCTTGGGTTGAGGCAGTGTGCTACGCAGAAGAGAGGAAGGAGGAGAGGGTTTCTAAAATTTTGATTTGGGAAAGATTTCTAAAGAAGACCAAATAATCTCGGTGGGGCTTGGCAGCGGCTCATCACACGCTCCGCCTCCCTGGTCCATGTCAGGCTCTCTTTGGCACGACTTCAGGTCACGGACCATTACGCACCAACTAGTCCCAAACGCACAGGCTAAAAGGGTTCTATCTATCTACAGTATTTCTACACAATTCAAAGGACTAAACTACAATTCTATAGCATTATACAATCCACTAGCTCTATTCTATTACCATCAAGGAGGTACTATGCCTCTACAATGCGCTCTCAAGCTAGCCACAAACTCCCAATCCTGAAAACAAGAAGGTTGAAAACGAAACACAAAACAATAACATTAGCACAAAAATGCTAAGTAAGGCCTACTCCGCCAAGTAAAATAATTACCTTCTAGTTTTGAAAATAGATGTACTTCGTAAATAGATTTTAAGACTTGAACAGACCACACTTTAGAAAACATTTAGTCAAAGGCTTAGAAGAAATATTTTCAAAAGGGTTTTAGAATACTTTAAGTCAACACTTAACCAAATAAGAGTTTTTTCAAAAATAATGGAGAAAGACCCAACAAGTGCACACCAAACCAATGGATTTCTCAAAGTGAGGGTTTGAGACCATTTTTCTCAAAAGTATACACACCAACCTAAAGATAGGATTTTCATAAGATGCAACATTTGAGACACTAGTTGCATCACCAAGTGATAGCAACAACATTATAAACACAACTTTGTAAAATAGTTTTCAAGTCAACACCGTAGATAAGATTTATAGTATATGTATTCCAAAATAGTTCTTTCCCTAAAGGTAAAATAAGCACTAGCCATAATACACTTAACTCAACAATAATTTCATATTACGTAAAGTAGTCATTCTAAAACCTTAAAATTATCTAATATCCTCTATGTTCCGTCTTTATCTGTTCCGCTTTTGTCTGTACAAAAATTCACAAAAGAAAACAATGTTTATTTTGAATTTCATAACAATTGTTTTCTTATGAAGGATTCCACAACCAAAGCCACGCTTCTTAAAGGTCCCACCACAGGCGGTTTGTACAAGCTCCCGGTCACCCGGTCACATGTTGCATTTGTCAGTTCCCGGACTTCTCCCGCAGTTTGGCACAGCCGGCTCGGTCATCTGCATAAACAGGTCCTCCATAAAGTGCTGAAAAATTGCCCGGTCACCACAAATAAAATTGAGTCATTGGAGTCTTGCACAGCCTGTCATCTTGGAAAATCCTCAAGATTCAAATTAGATAGGGTTTCTAATTCCAGTGAAAATGTACTTGATTTACTTTACACTGATATTTGGGGCCCGTCTCCCGTAATGTCTACAAACGGATACCGTTACTTTGTACTGTTTGTGGACGATTTTTCTCGTTTCTGCTGGTTTTATCCATTACGGGTAAAATCGGATATATATAAAATATTCGAGTTGTTTGGTGTGTCGGTAGAGCGCCAATTCTCGCGCTCTATCAAATCTATTCAGTCAGATCTAGGGGGTGAGTACCGTAAGTTGCATAACACATTCTTACAACTTGGTATAAATCATCGCCAGTCATGTGCATACACACATGAACAAAATGGTCGGGTAGAGCGCCGGAATAGACACGTTGTCGAAACCGGCTTAGCTTTACTCGCCGAAGGCAAAGTACCACAACAGTATTGGGACTACGCCTTCGAAACAGCAACATGTCTAATCAATTTCCTTCCGTCATCTGCCATAAATTTTGATACTCCATATATACGTGTCTTCAAAACACCCCCACCATACACTTTCCTGCGAGTCTTCGGGTGTCGGTGTTATCCATATCTGCGCCCATATAACAGGCACAAGATTGAATACCGCTCGGCACCTTGTGTCTTCCTAGGTTACCCACCTTCCTTTAGGGGGTACAGATGCATTGATCTGACGAGTGGAAAGATCTATATCTGTCGTCACATGCGCTTTGACGAAGCTGTCTTTCCTTTTTCAGCAGGCCCGGCTCAACAGGCCATCAGTCAGCCTACTTTGCCTTGGGCAGCCGGTCCTATAATACCGTCTACAGCAACGGTTACTGCCCCGGCACCAGCTCAGTGTCCTACTGAACCTGAGCCCGTACCTCTAGCCAGTGAACCACCTCGGTTGGCCATCACTCATACAGCACCGGCAAGGACCAGGAAACGCCGTGCTCAAACCCAAACCCGGGATCATGTCATGCGCCTTCGGCATATGACTAAGGGCACAGCCGAGACTTTTCAAGCTCTCACCGCCATTGCTGATCCTTCCTGTTATTCCCAAGCTGTGGGACATCCACATTGGCGCGAGGCTATGGATCAGGAATTTAATGCTTTATTACACAATAACACTTGGCGGTTGGTAGCCCCAGAATCTCACATGAACATTATTGGGTGTAAATGGGTATTCCGCACCAAGCGCAAAGCTGATGGGACTATAGAGCGTTACAAAGCGCGTCTGGTAGCCAAAGGGTTTAACCAGGTAGCTGGTGAAGACTTCTTTGACACCTTCAGTCCCGTGGTCAAGCTGACCACGGTGCGGATGTTATTTGCCCTAGCTGTGTCCAATGGCTGGACTCTACGCCAGTTGGACGTTCATAATGCCTTTTTAAATGGGCATCTGGCTGAGACTGTCTACATGAAGCAGCCACCAGGCTACGAAGATCCGACTAACCCGGGACACGTCTGTCACCTACAGCGTTCCCTATATGGCTTGAAACAAGCACCTCGGGCTTGGTTCAAGAGATTGCATGACTTCTTGCTGTCTGCAGGGTTTAGCTCGTCGAAAACGGATGTCTCTTTATTTTACTATACTGCTGCTAATGCTCGGATATTTCTGCTCGTATATGTTGACGACATAATTATGATGGGGAATGATGCTGATTTAGTTACCACTTTATTGGGTCGTTTGGCCACTACGTTCAAAATACGGGATCTTGGAAGCCCACGCTTCTTTTTAGGCATCGAGACGGCTCCTGTTGATAATGGTCTCCTTCTTTCGCAACGCCGTTATATGACTGATCTCCTAGGGCGGTCTGGGACGACTGACTGTAAGCCACTCACGACTCCGGCCGCTATCACAAAATCAGTTATACAGCCATATGAGTTACACGACAACCCGACTCAATATCGTCGCATAGTTGGTGCTCTACAGTATTTAACTATAACACGGCCTGATCTTGCTTATGCGGTTAATCGTTTATGCCAGTTTATGCACGCACCGACTACGGAACACTGGGGTCTTGCAAAATGGGTCCTACGTTATATCAAGGGTACGCTTGACTATGGGCTGCGACTATCTGCTTCACCCTCTACTAGTATTCATGCATATTCGGATTCGGACTAGGCCGGTTGCCCTGTTGATCGTAAGAGTACGAGTGGTTTCGCAGTCTATCTTGGGACTAATCTGATGTCCTGGCTCTCCAAGAAGCAGCGCACAGTTGCACGGTCATCCACTGAGGCCGAGTATAAAGCTCTCGCTGATGTTTCCGCTGAAGTGACCTGGGTTATGTCTCTGCTACGGGAGTTAGGGTTACATTCTGGCCAGCCAGCCACGCTGTGGTGTGATAATCTTGGAGCAACTTATTTGTGCGCCAATCCAGTTTTTCATGCGCGGACAAAACATGTGGAAATCGACTACCACTTTGTTCGTGACAAGGTTGCTTCTGGGGAGTTTCTGGTCAACTACGTTTCTACGGCTGATCAGCTAGCCGACATCTTCACTAAACCGCTGCCATCACCTCGCTTCGCTGCTCTACGGGACAAGCTCAATGTTGTTCCACATCCTTGTGCTTGAGGGGGTGTGTTAGTATTATTATTATAATTATGATTATTTGTTATGTTTTTAATATATGATTGTAATAGTTCTGACTTAGTATTCCCTGGATGTTAGGAGTAGTTACAGTTTGAGTAGTGATATACTTTGTATCTCTCTTTCTATCGGAACTGAATGAAATTATTCCTCTAATCATTCTGTAGTAAAGTATAGATAAGTATGGAGGAATATACAACTCATCTTTTCTCACAGTCATTCTCAAAATATAATATAGATATGGAGGAACTCCTACCATCATATAGCTTTACTCATCAAATAGTAATCTCAAAGTATAGAATTTCTTAGAAGTTGTTCCCATAAATATACATATAGATAATCATAGGTATAGAGGAGTTCAAATCACATGTCTCAAAACATTTTTCCAAGTAGCATATATATGAGGAATTTCAAATCACACTAGTGGGGTAGGAACATCATCTTAGTGAAGTCCTTAGTGAACAGTAACTCTCTACTGAACACACCTCAACCCCCCACTTTCCCAATATACATAAGTCTGGAGGAACACATGTCACTAGTAGGGCAGGGAAATCAGCTCAATGAAGCCCTTAGTGAAAGCAACCCTCTATTGAAGACACCACAAAACCCCCCACTTTACCAAGGTGGAAACATGACCACTACCTTAAGTGTGCACACCCTTAACTAAGATTGCAAGCCCAACAGGTAGTAAACTAGCCCTAGTAACTCAGAATGTTCTCTACCAGGTTACCCCACATATAACGTATCCATGATGTTTTCTACCTGATACACCTCTAAAATAGGGCCTTAGCCCACAATTCACATATCTCCCTCAAATAATACATTTTTTATAATCATTTCTTTCAAAATAATAATAGTCCTTCAAAATAGGTTTTCATTAGAATTACTCATTGTCCCGAGGCTATTCAAAATACAGTTCTCAAAATAACATAGGGTATATACATATAACCCATCAATATCCATGTTTTCCAAAATAGAGTTTGTTTACAAAGTAGTATTTATCCTCCCAATAGAATATACATTTCAAAAATGATATTTACCCTCTAAGTAATGTGTGTGTACCAAATAGTTATAAAAAAATGATTTTAGCAGGCTCGTCTCAATTAGATTTTGGATAGTAAAATCGTGGCTCATAAAATAATCTATTTAAATTTAGAAGCAAAATAATTAGATTTGAAAGTATTTCTGTCAAAATATTTAGGATAATAAAATAAATTATATTTTTGAGAATATCTTTATTAAAATAAGATGGTTTAAAATAGCGAGGTGTCACACTACCCCAAGCCAGGCGGCTGCTCGACCATGCGGTTGTGAGCGACTGTGTTTG